>NC_138170.1:38536877-38549377 GCF_964165515.1 Mesoplodon bidens
TGATGCGGGCAAGCGGCGTCATTAATAATGAATAACCGCAGCCGCCGCCGCCGCGCTGCGCACACCGGTGCCGGGAATTGCGGGAGAAACGCATTTGCAGAGATCCCTCAAAGTAAAAAGTGTGAGCCTCTGGACGCAGAATGAATTTCAGGACCCGCGCTTTTGGTGTGTGCGTTGATACCGAGACAGCACCAGGTTAACCTGCCGAGTTTTCCAAGCCTCACTTCCCAGTTCTCCAACTGGTGGTCCTGGGGAACCGTCGTCACCCCGCGGCCAGGCAGGACCGCCGTGGAGGCAGCAATCGGGTCCCCAGGCTGCCCGCCGCCTCCCGCCCCGGGTTCCCGGCCCCACGGCCCCGCGGCAGCCGCTGCACGTGTTCCCAGCGAGCGCGGCCGGAGCCTGCGGCCAGCACGCTGCTCGCTTTGTGCCTCAGAGTCCCGGCGCCCAACTTCACTTTCCGCACTGCCCACCCCCGCCGGGCCCCCTGCCCCCGGCCTGTCGCCCCTGCCTTCGCTTTTGTTTCTTTGCTTTTTCTCTCAGCATTTCAGCCTCGGTTTGCTTCCTTACCCTGTTAAGACAATCAAAGGGAAGGACTTGGAAAGCAAACTTGAAGGCAGAGCTCTCTTTCCCCCTCCCCCTCCCCCTCCCCAGCAGCCCTCGTTTCGCTAGCTCCTTCCTCCTTCCCTACATTTCTTCTAAGGCTTTTTTTTTTTTTTTTTTTTTTTTTAAATTTATTCTTTTGCAACTGCAGAGAGAGGAAGGAGATCTCAGTCAGCCGCTGGGGCATTGAGACGTTTCAGTCAGTCTTGCTGTTTGAACGCAGAAGCATTTTATTTTCAATTTCTTTTTCCCCTTGTAGAGAATTCGCGGCTAATTATTATGATTATTTGCCCACTCCTTTCCACTTCAATCCTGGACTCCCCGCTTTGTAGCCAGAGCTTAGGCCGGAGCTTAGAAACGGTGGTTGTGTGGGAGGGAAGGAGGATGGAATTGAATTGAGGGAGGGGGTAAAATGGCTGAGGTTAGGAATGTTTTTAGGGAAAGGGGAATTTGCATTAAAATACAGAGAAATTATCAGAGCCCAGAAAGGAAATGTTGATTGCCACTGAGAAAAGATGTCAATGCAAATCAGTAGACTACAGCAAGAGAATTGTATTTTCATATTTTCTTTGTGCCCCACTTCGTCTGATTTTTAATAATATAGTAGCAATGATAAAACATTTTGGTATTTCTCTGAACATCACTAGCCAAATGTTTAGCAGGGAGCCTGATGTTAACCGTATTTCATACATTAGGATATAATTCTTGTTAATTAGCAATAATTTATGTTAAGAGCATAGAAAATGTTGAGGTTATAGGTTTTATATCTGTACATTTGATCATCTTGTTATTTTCAAGAACTTTGCCTCCTATAAAATTAATTAGGTGAAATGTGGAGGTGTAATCAGCAACCTCTGAATTACCACTTCATTTCCTGGTTTTGATTGTAAATCAGTTCAGTCACTACATTTAGAAGACTTTAACCAAGTCTGTTTTGTACCACATTACCTTTAACTGTTTGATAACTAGGGGAATATCTCCTTTTGCTCCCAAATAATATTTCCATTTTCAGAAATGTGTCAGGGCTTGGGAATAAAAAACAAATCTTAACGGTGGAGTTTAAAAACATGTTTTTATGCAAAGGTTCTATGTACTACTAACTTTAATAAAATGAAGGATTTTTCCTGAGTCTTTCTTCAATCTGTAAACCTCAGAATTTGTAGTTAATGCTGAACAACAACAACAAAAGCCACATTTGTTAATGTGTACTTAAAATTCTTAATTCACATAGGAGGGATCTTGGAGAATGACTTCCTTATTCAGTTCCTCACTTGGTCACAATGAAGGCAAATATGAGAAAAATGACATAGAAGCACAATGCAAAAGCTTTCTGTTTGTCTCCTTTTATTTGAAAAGTATGCATGTGTATTTATCTTTTGGTCAGTATGTTGGGCAAAGAAATATAAGTGCTTACTTTGCTGTCTTTATTAGTAGGAATATAACCTTCATATTCCTGTGGTGACCTTATGTTAAATTAGGAGGAGTACCAGAGGCTAGAAATTATGACATGTCCTACTTGAGCACAGGTGCAGCTAGGCAGGGCTCTCTCAATATTATTTCACCCAGCACATCTGGGAGTTACTCCAGATCTTCCCCCTCAATATTCAGTCTGGATAGGGTTGAAATAAATTTAACCTGAGTTCACTGGATTTTTGCACTTTATCAAAATCTGTTCCAATATTCTACACTCAAATTAAAATCTATTTTTTGATTCTCTGTGGCTTTAAGTTCATTAAATGTGAAATTGGCAGCTTGCTAAAGAAGGTCAGACTGATTAACTGTTTAAGACTTGTACATTTTCTGCTTCAGTTTTATTAACTGGCAGCATCCTGGATATGTTTCGTATTTTGTAATTTTGTGTGTGTGTGATAGAGTAAGCATAAGGTTTCAGGAGCAGAGACTTACCAACTCTCTTTTCCCCTTTGGAAGTTTAAAAAATGATAGAAGCTGTTCAAATAGATGCTGGAGTATTTTGGTGCACGGTTAAAAAAAAAAAGAAGCAGGAATGAAAGACATATCTACCTTGTTATACCATCCACTGGTGATTATGTGTGCAGAAATAGTCCCATAATGAAGCGTTCTGGAGCTCATTCAGAAAATTAGACAACTTTGACAACATTAGGCAAAGTATTTCAAGTCTAAAGAAAGGACTTCTCAGCCTTGATCTGAAATGTCGCGTTTGCTTGACCATTCTGATTTTTACGTGATGGGGGCCACCAACTGCAAACATGTTTAGAATATTTTAGACATTCCTTTCTTCAGAATGAAAAAATGACTAATTGGCTTATTTTCTTAAGTACTCGAAAGTATCCCATTTAGCTAATGTGTCTGAGAAGAATTGCCAGTGAATTTGGTATTTCTTTGATTTTGTGGCACTGCTGAGAGTGAGATCAGAAAGGTTTTTGGCAGTGTGAATTATGCTGCGTTATGATTATTATTTAGATCTGTTTCACAGGTGAATGCAGTCTTTTTCTTATTACGGCAGTGTAAATGTGGCACATTTTCTGTGTGATGTAGTAGCTTTCTAATTTATGAAGCCATGTCTCTGTATATTTAGAGTTTATATGTTCACACACACAAAGGGTGTGTGTGTGTGTGTGTTTATTCACCTCTCCTTTTATTCTTGGGCACAATAGACAACTTACTCTATATGAAAAAGAAACAAATTTGGTTTCAATCCATGTTTTTACCAGTTTTTTGGGGAGTAGTTATTATTTAAGCTTACTTTATGTTTCTGCATTAACTATTTATTTAACAGTCACATTCTTTCTAAACTTACAGACCAGACACATTTGGGGTGTGTGTGTGTGTGTGTGTGTGTGTGTGTGTGTGTGTGTGTGTGTGTGTGTGTGTGTGTGTGTGTGTGTATGTGTGTTTTCTCTGGAAGTATGCAAGTCAGGCAGTTTTCTTTAAATATATGATGATTTGCCTCATTGATAAATTTGCTTTCTTGTTGACAGTTTCCACATCCGTGTACATTTTAGACACTCACATTTTTCTGGGCATTAAATGGAGGAGGCTAGAAACCCTTTACATAATGTGCTGGGATGGGATGGGGTTGAGAATGTATTTCCCCGTATTCTCTCCTTTCTGGCACTCTAATAATTGTGCTTTTGTTTCTTCAACCACAGCCGAACCTCTTGAAGCCATTCTTACAGATGATGAACCAGACCACGGCCCTTTGGGAGCTCCAGAAGGGGACCATGACCTCCTCACGTGTGGGCAGTGCCAGATGAACTTCCCATTGGGGGACATTCTTATTTTTATCGAGCACAAACGGAAACAATGCAATGGCAGCCTCTGCTTAGAAAAAGCTGTGGATAAGCCACCTTCCCCTTCACCAATCGAGATGAAAAAAGCATCCAATCCCGTGGAGGTTGGCATCCAGGTCACGCCAGAGGATGACGATTGTTTATCAACGTCATCTAGAGGAATTTGCCCCAAACAGGAACACATAGCAGGTAAATGAGAAGCAAGGAGAAAAGCTGTTTGCATGTTTTCTTTTCATTTTCGGAGGCGCTGTAGCCAAGCACTAAGGAGTGGTGAAGTGCTTTCTGTATTTCTCCATGTGACTGTCCATGACAGCCCTGTAATGTTAAAATAATCATTCCTATTGCTTATGTCCAGAACACACAAAAATAAATATTTTCCACTTCACCGAGTCAGATGTAGGCAGAATAGGTTACACACACCTGATACCCTCTCTCTGGATCTGCTGATTCTGAATTTCTTTCCTTTTCTCTCCCCTTCTCATTTTTAAGTGTTGAACCTTACTCCACCTAGCCCAGTTTCCAAGGTCCATTTCCAGCCTTGGTGACAAGTCAGAGGCAAAGTGGCGTATAGGCATGTGTAGTTTGGCCAGTGACCTGTTTGAGTCAGAATACCTGATCAGACCTCACTAGGGGTGCCGTTTGTTCTCGATGCTTCCATGAAGTTGGGTGGGCTGGAAGGGCATTTTGGAGGGGCTGGAAAGAGTTAACTGAGTTTCAGGGCTAGCCTTGGATCCATATTGGCTGTCAGCCCGTATGGGGCTGTAATTAAACACAGCCCCGTGGTGGGATGACACCGTGACCTTGACTTTAAGATGCCATTTTCGACTGGCCAGGCCAGAGTAGAGAGGGCAGTTGCTGAAGCGCACAGACATGCTTACTCGAAAAGTTTAAGGGCATGTTGGAAATTTCAAAAGGTTGGTTTGACAGGAACGGCTGCTCCCTGCAGCCTGCCTCCTCAGCTAAATGATAAATGCTTCTCTGTGCTCTCTCTCGTCTCTGATGTGGTTTTGACAGATGTATCTTGATTTTGTTTGTGGTTTACACAACCACATGTCACCCTTACAAATGTCCAGTCCAGACTTCCACTGTTTCTGCTATAACGTAATGTAAAAATTCTCTTGGAAAAATATATACACACATTGAACAGCTCTGCTTCCTTTGGTTAATTTTAGCAGAAAGGTAGCTAGGGGTGTGGGTTTCTCAACAGCTCAAGGGAAAAGGAATTAATGGCTAACAGAGGGACTTAAATCCCTTCTCTAAGTGATAAACAACAACCCTGTACAGCGACCCTTAAAACATTTTTAAAAAGGAAACAACGGTGATTTAATGTACAAGATGAAGTGAATGCAGATTCTGTGGTAACAAAACCGGCATGCCTGTCGGTTGGTCGCTCCCCTCTATTTCCCCTGCTGCTGCCCCCAAAAGGCAGACGGTTTGTTCAGTTTTAGGAAGGGTAGTGCATAGAATCAATTGATTCATTGGAACTTGTCCCTTCAACCTAGTTTGACCAAAGAGCTGAACTGTAGTGGGTCAGTAGTCCAGAGGGGATTAAATGTCGTAGTATTTCTCCTCCCCCACTCTGGAATTTGATCATTAAAATCAAACATGGCAGTTTTTCTTTTTTCTTTTTCTTTTTTTTTTTTTTTACTGCTGTCTGCAACAATACTCATACTTTTCCTTTAGTGAAATGAGAAATCTGCTGCCAGGGAAGGTGCATTCACAAAATATTTTTCTCGAATCTACCACATGTAGCTTATATGACATGCAGGTTAAGATTTTATCCACCCCTCCCTGCCCCCCAGCAGGATATGGCAATGACCATTTCCATGTGCTGTCTTGTGACTAGAAGGAAAGTGAACAGAAGTGTAAGGCATGATTAATGAAGCAAGAGCAAGCGGAAGGGGATTTGTCGTCTTAGGAGATCCAAAGCCTTTCTAAATCACCAAATATGGAGTAACACTTGCGTGATGTAACATCGTATTTACATATCGAGCTGCTCGTTTAAAAGACAAAACACAGTGTCTGTCAAGCAAGAATTAAAACCACACTTCTTACTGAGGTCCCAAATAGGTTATTCAGTCTCAGATTAACCAGCTTGAAAATTCTGTGCCTCTGTACTTAGAGGAGGAATCTAAAAGCTGGGGGGAAGGCTCTATAGTGAAGGCTTTTTGCTGTCACAGTTGTAAATCTACGTAGGGAAGAAGAGATATTTTCCTTAACTCTCTGGTTGTCATAAAGGTTCTTTTTTTTTTTTTAAGGACTAGTGCAGTAAGAGAGCTCAAAGAAACCCCCCAAAAAGCACATTTAAAATATATTTTATAGGGCTAATGCTAAGTAATTACACTGAGATGAAGAGCTACCTAAGCTATCTAAGATATTCAATGGGTGCACCAGTGCTGCGACCCAGGTGAGGTAAACCTTTCACTCACGAATAATTACAAAGTCTTGATTCCTTTCATTGTGTTTAATCACCTGTTCCCACCCTGGAATTGGCTGAACATAAATAGCGTGGTCACATCGCAAAGCGAGACGTCAGTAACTAGAGTCACGACTTTTCATAATTCACGGTAATGAATTAAGGAGTTTCCTATGGTGAACTTAACATTCTGCCATCGCACATAAATTAAGATGCCCTGGCCCTTAGGTGCCTCTGAAGCAAAGTTCTGGAAGACGGCTGTGTATTCCCAGCCCATTTCCCTAGAGCACGTCTTCACAACTCCAAGTCTGCTTTTCTTTTTACAGTGAGGAAGGAAACAATAAGAGTAATCATTCAGTAGATATTTTAATTGTGTCACAAAAAGAAAGGAGAAGCAATGCTCTGTATTAGGAAAGAGATACATTGATGAATCTCTAGAAGAATATGCTTGGCAACCATATAAAAGGTAGTTATTTAAATGCGCTGTGTAGGAAAGGCCTTATTAAAGTGATGTAAGTTGGATGTGAGCTTACTGTGTGCTCTATGCTGTTTTATAGGCAGGAAGCTGGAATCAAACAGTGACAGATCTTCTTCCTGAGATAAATAAAGCTTAGAATTTGGGGCTTTCACATAGGAGATTGAGTGTTCTTTAAAACTTCAGTAAGATGGTGTGGGTTTTGGCTGTACATAGGCCTCTCAAAGCCGAGTATTTTTTAGAAAGGATGATTTTTACCTGGTTGAATACACACGTATATGTTGATCCGTTTTTTTTTTCATTTTATTCAAAATATTGTGTGATTGTGATCCACTGAGACCACTGAAGTAGTACTAATTTAACTGGAAATGGGCAGGTTATATTGTGCAGGGCCCAGTTCATCAATGTTATGTGTCAGATATCTACCATCAGATATCAGCAGCCTTTGACTGGCAGTCAGGGCTTTTAATTAGGGTTTTGTTTTGTTTTCTAGACTCATATTTTATGAGGGGGAAATATTCATTGAAGATTAGTGACTGTGGAGCTGCTGTTCACTTATAGAAAAGGCCAAAAAATATTATCCCACAGTGTCAGCTTTGAGGTTTTGGCTATTGCACATAGAAATCTTTAAATTAGGGTTGGGCTGTCATAAAGTTAGCTTTTTGAGAGAATGGGAGAAAATATGATTAGTCCTGTAAAGTGTAGTGAAGTCTCTTGCTATTGATATATAACATTTTTTCTCTTTAAAATCATGAACATAGACATTGATATCAGGGCATTGAAAAATTATTTGCCTAGACAATACACCTCATACCCAGATAATAATATGTAAGACAGAAGCTCTGTGAGAGGAGAAATACTAATTCAATCCAGAAATATATAAGCATGTTACTTAAAGGTAAATCAAGTATAACATACTCATGCTTTTTAGAATTTAGAAACTCAACTTTCCTTTTCTTTTTGTACCCATTTGAATTCTTTCTTATCTCAGACTGAACTGGAAGATGTACTTTATGGTATAATTGTAAATGAGACTATAAATTATAGTATCCTATTATAACCTCTTATTTTTCATTTCTCTTTATTTGTGTGATTCTGAATAAAAACCACTGACTTCTGAAGTGAATTTTTAGCATGGCAGCTAAAACAAACAAACAAACAAACAAACAAAACCCCAGTTTACTGGTGAACAATTTATTTAACCTTCACATCTAGAGACTAAAGAATATTGTTTCCTAATAAATACCTAGGATTTTCACTGGGAGCCTGTGTTTGTGGGACCATTACCCAAAGGCTCATGTTCATGAGACTGGGAGTCCTATATACAAGATGTATTTGTAAATAAGACAGAGAAAGGTTGTGAACTGGCAGCTTGGATGTTTTGTCAAAGTACAATGTGAGAGAAACTCTTTCTAAGACAAATTGTAAATAGAACTGGCACAGCGATTGCATGATTGAGCCGCAGAAGTGTCTTACAATTGTTGGCATTGTCAGAGGACTTTTGAAAGCTTAATTAAGCACAGTGGCCCCCATGGCTGCTAAATTTACTTCGGCAAGCCAAAAAGAAAAAAAAATCTACAATGTGGAAGATCCCAAAGATCCCAAAGTTCTTCCGATGTTACCCTTTCCGTGACACAGAAAAGATGCATTGTGCATTTTCCTAGTTGTCTTTTATAAATAGTTTTGAGAATAGGGCCATGTGATATGAAGATCATCCTGTGTGTGATGTGGAGATTGTGTTAGTTTTTCTGTCTCCTGCTGTTACAGACAGTTAATGTAAAAATGGCCTTCTATTGGAAACACAAATATGTATTCACTTCAAGAACAGGAGGAGAGGGGGAAAGTTTCCCTCCCATTCTCTGTGTTTATTCTATGAAAGCTTAAAAAACAGTGCTGTAATTTCTCAAATCACCCAGTTCCTCGTTGTATTGCAAGTTGTGTCTTTTACTTTTAAAGGACCTGAAATCTGTTTTGCACACCTTTCTCCTGGTGAATGTGGCATTTAATTGTGGAGCTGCCCATGGGCTGGAAAATGCAAGTGAGTATAGACACGTGCAGGCAGCGTCAGGACAGCAAACTTTAAGCTCAGGGAAGAGGTGAATTGGATGCATATTAATGGCACATTTTAGAATCCTGGAAAATCATTATTGTCACACTGCAGCCTTAGTGCAGTTTGGCTAATGTGGGGGGGGGTACTAAATTGAAGTATATAACAAACGTGCAAATCCTAGGGAAGCATTTTTCAGAATTTTGTGATTTCTTAGTGAAAGTATTTCAAAAAGGAGAATAGGTGAATGGTGGCCTTGTACACTAGTCAGTGAAAAAAAGAAGAAAGTTCGGCTTTCGTTTGGGGGGAAAATATGAAATTTAACTGAAGTAGCACAGCTAGGGAGATGCACCGAGATTGCGTCACTTGATGTTAATTTAATCTACTCTGGTTGCTCTGTTCACACCCTTATTGCACAAAGAAATCATTTGACAAAATTTACCCGAAGCCCAAGTCTGTTTTTACATACAGTAGTACCAGCTTTGTGCAATAAAAGTCACTTAGCATCAAACTGGACCCAGCCTGGCACCTTGCCACTTTTTTAGCAAGAGATTTAATCACCAAGGATCTTTAGTACCTTTCTGCTTGTTCAGATTTCATTTGGGTCATGGTTATGTCAGCAGTGTTGTTATTACAAGGATTAAAAAAAAAGATTTAAACTTAGGGCCCATTTTTAACACTATCTCAAATCGAACAGGTTTTAATTTTATGTGTCAATTTGGAGGATATTAATAAAGTTCATAAAATATATTCAGACTATATAATTTAATGGATAATGACTAGTATTTTTATTTGTAATACCAACAGAAAATTGGCATCGTATCCCTCCCTCCTCTGTTCTGTCCTCCTACCCAGGTAAATAAGCATCCTTAAACTGCTTCTCCCCTTTACTCCCAGGGGTTAGAGCTCTGGCCAATATCAGTAAATTTACCTTTGTAATTTGCCGTGTAGTTTTTACAACAATGACCTAATTAATTTGAGCACGGACCATATTATTGCTAGTAGAGTCATTTTCTGTCACAAACTTAATTTCTAGGAAATGTAACCTGACGAATAAGAATGCTTGAGCTCTCCGCATGTGCTCCTAAAGACCAAAGGCAGATTTAAAATAATAATAAAAAAATGCCAGCATTATTAAAGCTAGTATGCTTGATGCCAAACTCAATTTGAAGCCAGTACACATCAGACTGTATTTCTAATCAGTTTTAGAATGTAACGTATTCCATATTGGGTTCACTGGAATTTGTCTCTCTGCTTTTTACTGGCCAGCTGCACTCCCTATGCATTTTTAAAACATTTCAGCAAAGGCTTTTGCTGTTCTTAGCAGGGTTAGTAACTTAGGGTCTATTTCTGAGCTCATTCGTCATTCTGCGATGGCATTGAGTTAGGTTGGCAAGGGAAGGATTTGAGGCACGGGGGGTGGTGAGGTCACTTCTGACCCCAGCAGGGAATAGGTGAGCTTCATTTGCCTTTACAATAGGCGCACAGCTACTGCACCTTGGAAGATCTCTCAGGTGCCGCTCAGATGGGCGCATGTAAATGCCCTGTCAGATGCGGAGCTGGAATATTAATGCTTCTTCCACCAGCGCACCATAATAAAGCTGTACACAGCCAGCTTAGTATGCAGCTAGTCTGGGGAATTGTGTAAACTTAGATAGCCCAGTGTGAAAGACAGCGATGTAAAAATGCTGGATATGCCACAGTTTCCATTCTTGTTCTCCTTTGATCTATAGCAAAATGAAAACATCATCCTTTCCTCCTCTTGGAGTTGTCTCCCCGACTCTGCCACCTCCCAATCCCCCACCCGAATTTTTTTGCATGTTCTGGTATGGAGAAATGCGACATAATTTGTTTCATATGGTTAATTACAGGCATTTGAATATTTAAAATTTTAAATAGCCACAGTTCCAGGTTTTCCTGTTAAAAGTATGTGATTTGAACAAAGGGAGTACAGTGTAAATATTTGTGGTGATTTGCAACACCCCTCTTTCCCCATTAAACACACACACGCACACGCGCACACACAGACATTCAGTTTAAATCTAGCGCTAACTTAAAGGACTTCTGTATGTTCATTTGTACTTTTTTTTTTTTTAACCAACTCTCAACTGGAACTCCATTAAAATATTTTACCATTATTTTTGAGTCCACTGTTGCTTGAGGTTTTAAAGAGGATTTTTATAATGTGTTCATTTAAGAGTATCAACAGCTGTCAGAACCAGTTGTGGTAAATCCACAAAACATACAAAGAAAAATACACACGTTTCCTGAAACAAAACACTCGGAAAAATAAGCTGCCAAGAACTGGCGAATGAGAAGTTTGCAGATAGGGCACCGGAGCGTTTCACCTCTCGGTTCACCCTGGAGACTGATGTGATCGGATCTGATGCAATGCCGCTGGAAGTCTTACCTGCACAGGTTGCTGCTCTGAGCTAGCACCCTGCACAGGGGCTAGGCCAGGCCACAGCTTGCTCCCACTCTGCCCTCCTTTTTTCTTTTTGATCTCTTTAGATAGATAAAATACCAAGTTCTTGGTGTGCTAAACAGCAAATTATACCCACTGAAGGTGAGATGATTAGGTTTAAACTTCCTCTAAAAGAGGCGAGAAGACTCCGTGCACACCCTTTTCCAGATAGGGTTCTCAGCCTGTTATTCAGGATTTAATCGGCCCCGCCAGGGAATTCCCAGCGGGGACCTGGAGCAGGCATGTTGGTGAAGGGGATACCTGGGGACCTGTGGTCACTCACAATGAGTTTCTGTTTGTATCTTTGCTGTTGTTAGCATTGGCAATGAACAATTACACCTACAATTTGATTTTAGTTTTTGATAGAGGTGAGTCCACTGATTAAAAACTACCATTAAAATGAAGAATGGAATTATTGTGAAACCTGCAAAGGTGCTTTCAAAAAGAACACAGGTGCTGTGGTGTCCCCCCTTTCTCCACTTTCTATTTTATTTTGGAACTTTCTAAAAAACACAGGGAAGCCTTTTGCTAAGCATCGGGGCATTTACATTTATATTCATCAGTTCATCTTCTTGATATGTAATGATGCATAAAAAGCTGCAGAAAAAAAATCACATCTGTCAATTTTTAGGGAAATAAGGTGTAGCTTGGATTCTTACCTTAGCTGGAGCACAGGGTACTACATGCCACGTCTGCTTTTTAGGTTTTAAATATGGAGTTTCTCTTTGGGTCAAAAAAAAAAAAAAAAATCTGAAGCATTTCCTTTTACCGACTCAGGGGATACCATGATTTCGTGATTTATTTACGTTTCGGGGCAGCTTACAATGAGCCATTTACTGCTTATTTTAGCCCCCTCTCCCAAGTCTTTGAGTTCATAGTTAAAACAATGCATTAACCAATGTTAAATTTTAAATTTCATGAGTTTCCCTCTCCTACTCCATCCCATTCTAAGATTAAAAAAAATTATTCTTTTACATTTAAAAGTGAACACTAGCTACTGAAGAACGATTTAAAGACTGAGAAAAATTTTAATAATAAATTGTAACCTTCTCACGTTATGTTTTTGTTATGTTAAGGGGAAAAATCAATAAGGAAAAATTTAATTCTGATAAAGATACTCTTGGATCTTTGAAAACAACTGCTGTCCTTTTAACTAAAACATTTGAGCAGCTTCAAAGACTATGTATTTCTTCTGATCTTAGAGCTGTGTGACTGGTAGCAAGAAA